>NC_059199.1:61370366-61402866 GCF_020615455.1 Coregonus clupeaformis | reverse complement strand
CAAAACTGAAAGTAAAAGAGTCAAAAACGAAACTTAAGAACGGGAAGCATAGAAATAGCCCACATAGAACAGATCTACCGCTTCTTAGACTGGCTTTCAATGAGAATGACAGATCTATAACTCCCATTTCTATGTGAATTTGGTCGGGTCGCCCAAAAAGTTACATATTGCAGCTTTAACCAAACCCTTAACCCTAACATCAATGTCAGCCACGTACTCTTCGTTTTTCTTGGGAGGAGGGAGTAGAGGAGAGATGGAGACGGGGAATTGGATGGAGGAGAGGTGGAGGCTGGGGGAGGAGGTGGAGGGTGAGGAAGGTGAGGAAGGGGGAGGAGGATGAGGAAGGGGGAGGAGGTGGAGGATGAGGAAGGGGGAGGAGCTGGAGGATGAGGAAGGGGGAGGAGGTGGAGGATGAGGAAGGGGGAGGTGGTGGAGGATGAGGAAGGGGGAGGAGCTGGAGGATGAGGAAGGGGGAGGAGCTGGAGGGTGAGGAAGGGGGAGAAGGTGGAGGGTGAGTAAGGGGGAGGAAGGGGAGGAGTTGGAGGATGAGTAGGGGGAGGAGCTGGAGGATGAGGAAGGGGGAGGTGGTGGAGGATGAGGAAGGGGGAGGTGGTGGAGGGTGAGGAAGGGGGAGAATGTGGAGGGTGAGGAAGGGGGAGAAGGTGGAGGGGGAGGAAGGGGGAGGAGCTGGAGGATGAGGAAGGGGGAGAATGTGGAGGGGGAGGAAGGGGGAGGAGCTGGAGGATGAGGAAGGGGGAGAATGTGGAGGGTGAGGAAGGGGGGAAGGTGGAGGGTGAGGAAGGGGGAGGAGCTTGAGGGTGAGGAAGGGGTAGAATGTGGAGGGTGAGGAAGGGGGAGAAGGTGGAGGGTGAGTAAGGGGGAGGAGCTGGAGGGGGAGTAAGGGGGAGGAGACAGGAGAAGAAAGACAGTTCTTCAAAGTGAGCAGCTTCACGATACAGCTTCACTATACAGCTTCACTACGCAGCTTCACTATACAGCTTCACTATACAGCTTCACTACGCAGCTTCACTATACAGCTTCACTATACAGCTTCACTATACAGCTTCACTATGCAGCTTCACTATACAGTTTCACTACGCAGCTTCACTATACAGCTTCACTATGCAGCTTCACTATGCGGCTGCTGTTGAAATATTAATAGCTATTATAGGCTTATACACACACAGACACATGCAAACACACATACACACATGCACTGAGCTGAGCAGCTTCTCATGGTTGTTTAAATCCCTTTATCTCTCCCTGAATGCAAGACGAGAGAGAGAGAGATAGAGAGAGATGGAGAGAGAGAGAGAGAGAGAGAGTAGATAGAGAGAGGAGAGAGAGAGAGAGAGAGAGAGAGAGAGAGAGTGTGTGAGAAGGATGGATAGAGAGAAATCTAATTAAACTGATTATTCAACTAACTGAATAAACAAGTATGATGCGAAAGCTCAAAAACAAACTAATTTCCATTACAAAGACCTGTTTTCATCCTCCTCTTTCTGTAATTTATTCCTCCCTCTCTCTTCTTCCATCCATCTCTTTGTGTGTGTGTGTGTGTGTGTATATATATATATTTATATATATATATATATATATATATATATATATATACACAGTATATATATATATACAGTGGGGAGAACAAGTATTTGATACACTGCCGATTTTGCAGGTTTTCCTACTTACAAAGCATGTAGAGGTCTGTCATTTTTATCATAGGTACACTTCAACTGTGAGAGACGGAATCTAAATCAATCAAAAATCTAGAAAATCACATTGTATGATTTTTAAGTAATTAATTTGCATTTTATTGCATGACATAAGTATTTGATACATCAGAAAAGCAAAACTTAATATTTGGTACAGAAACCTTTGTTTGCAATTACAGAGATCATACGTTTCCTATAGGTCTTGACCAGGTTTGCACACACTGCAGCAGGGATTTTGGCCCACTCCTCCATACAGACCTTCTCCAAATCCTTCAGGTTTCAGGGCTGTTGCTGGGCAATACGGACTTTCAGCTCCCTCCAAAGATGTTCTATTGGGTTCAGGTCTGGAGACTGGCTAGGCCACTCGAGGACCTTGAGATGCTTCTTACGGAGCCACTCCTTAGTTGCCCTGGCTGTATGTTTCGGGTCGTTGTCATGCTGGAAGACCCAGCCACGACCCATCTTCAATGCTCTTACTGAGGGAAGGAGGTTGTTGGCCAAGATCTCGCAATACATAGCCCCATCCATCCTCCCCTCAACACGGTGTAGTCGTCCTGTCCCCTTTGCAGAAAAGCATCCCCAAAGAATGATGTTTCCATCTCCATGCTTCACAGTTGGGATGGTGTTCTTGGGGTTGTACTCATCCTTCTTCTTCCTCCAAACACGGCGAGTGGAGGTTAGACCAAAAAGCTATATCTTTGTCTCATCAGACCACATGACCTTCTCCCATTCCTCCTCTGGATCATCCAGATGGTCATTGGCAAACTTCAGACGGGCCTGGACTTGCGCTGGCTTGAGCAGGGGGACCTTGCATGCGCTGCAGGATTTTAATCCATGACGGCGTAGTGTGTTACTAATGGTTTTCTTTGAGACTGTGGTCCCAGCTCTCTTCAGGTCATTGACCAGGTACTGCCGTGTAGTTCTGGGCTGATCCCTCACCTTCCTCATGATCATTGATGCCCCACGAGGTGAGATCTTGCATGGAGCCCCAGACCGAGGATGATTGACCGTCATCTTGAACTTCTTCCATTTTCTAATAATTGCGCCAACAGTTGTTGCCTTCTCACCAAGCTGCTTGCCTATTGTCCTGTAGCCCATCCCAGCCTTGTGCAGGTCTACAATTTTATCCCTGATATCCTTACACAGCTCTCTGGTCTTGGCCATTGTGGAGAGGTTGGAGTCTGTTTGATTGAGTGTGTGGACAGGTGTCTTTTATACAGGTAACGAGTTCAAACAGGTGCAGTTAATACAGGTAATGTGTGGAGAACAAGGGGGCTTCTTAAAGAAAAACTAACAGGTCTGTGAGAGCCGGAATTCTTACTGGTTGGTAGGTGATCAAATACTTATGTCATGCAATAAAATGCAAATTAATTACTTAAAAATCATACAATGTGATTTTCTGGATTTTTGTTTTAGATTCCGTCTCTCACAGTTGAAGTGTACCTATGATAAAAATGACAGACCTCTACATGCTTTGTAAGTAGGAAAACCTGCAAATTTGGCAGTGTATCAAATACTTGTTCTCCCCACTGTATATATCTATATACACACACTGAGTCTACAAAACAATGAGAACACCTTCCTAATATTGAGTTTCGCCCTCTGAACTTCCTCAATTCCTCGGAGCATGGGACTCTACAAGGTGTCGAAAGCATTCCAAAGAGATGCTGGCCCATGTTGACTCCAATGCTTCCCACAGTTGTGTCAAGTTGGCTGGATGTCCTTTGTGTGGTGGACCGTTCTTTTCTTTGGTATTCTACCCCCTTTTTCGTGGTATCCAATTGGGTAGTTACAGTTTTGTCCCATCGCTGCATCTCCCCCTACGGACTCGGGATAGGCGAAGGTCGAGAGCCGTAACACAACCCAACCCGAGCCGCACTGCTTCTTGACACAGTGCCCACTGAACCAGGAAGCCAGCCGCACCAATGTGTCGGAGGAAACACCGTACACCTGGCGACCGAGTCAGCGTGCACTGCGCCCGGACCGCCACAGGAGTCGCTACTGCGCGATGGCACAAGAACATCCCTGCTGGGCCAATTGTGCACCGCCCCATGGGGTCTCCCGGGTCGCGGCCGGCTGCGACAGAGCCTGGACTCGAACCAGGCGCTCTAGTGGCACAGCTAGCACTGCGATGCAGCGCCTTAGACCACTGCGCCACTCAGGAGGCCTGGGTGGTAGACCATTCTTGATACACACGGGAAACTCTCTTGAGAGTGAAAAACCCAGCAGCGATGCAGCCCTTGACACATTCAAACTGGCACGCTTAAATCTTATGTCTTGCCAATTAACCCTCTGAATGGCACACCTACACAATCCATGTCTCAATTGTCTCAATCCTTCTTTAACCCGTCTCCTCCCCTTCATCTAGACTGATTGAAGTGGTTTTAACAAGTGACATCAGTAAGGGGTCATCGACTGACCAGGTGAATCCCGGTGAAAGCTATGTAATGGAAAGAGAAGGTGTTCCTAATGTTTTGTACACTCAGTGTATGTGTGTTTCTGTCTGACAGCACTGACCGCTGCCCACCAGCCAGCTCCCTTTGCCAGTACATAACAACAGCAGGCTTTCATAGTCCAGAGTGTAGGCAGGAGATATGAGGTGAGGGAATGAGACAGACATTTTACCATGACTGAGACCAACCCACCTACCACACACACTGCCTCTATCAAACAGACAAACACAGTCTCTATTGTTGTAGGCTGCAGATACGTTCTTAGTGGTGTCCCATGTAGCTCAGTTGGTAGAGCACGGCGCTTGGTAGAGCACGGGGGGGTCGGTATGAAAAATGTATGCACTCACTAACTGTAAGTCGCTCTGGATAAGAGCGTCTGCTAAATGACTGAAATGTAAAACGTGTCTCAATTGTCTTTGGGTGCTGACCGTCTCATATTCACTGTGTCATCCACATTCAATTGTCTGCTTCAGAAGCCCCGTTTAAACCTGCTTCTAACATGCGTCCTTCGTCCTGATCTGATCCACATTTTTAGGCCGGTATAGACAATGAAAAGACACCTCCTGAGGTAGTCAGGCAGGCATTGTGTCTGGGTATCTTAGAAGTGTAGTCGGATCTGGACAGTGAAACCATTTAAAAACATCCTTATCCAGTCCTCTAGCATCAACATGTGTCTTAATATAAAACATTTGCATACAGGGAGAGACCAGGAAATCTGGTCACAATGTGGACACGGTGGACGGATATGAGACATTTGAATAACATCATGTATAGGCGCAAATCCGGGCACAATCAGAATGTGGACAAGATCAAGACACAGGACAAATGTTAGCGGCAGGTGTAAACAAGGTTAGAGTCACACACTGTAGATGCTGTTTCAGACACCCATATGTCTGGATCTAGACACACTTCAATAGTCTGGTTCATACACAACCCCCAGCAGGCTGAGGGCCCTAGTGACGTGTTCATACACAAACCCCAGCAGGCTGAGGGCCCTAGTGACGTGTTCATACACAAACCCCCAGCAGGCTGAGGGCCCTAGTGACGTGTTCATACACAAACCCCCAGTAGGCTGAGGGCCCTGGTGACGTGTTCATATACAAACCCCCAGCAGGCTGAGGGCCCTAGTGACGTGTTCATACACAAACCCCCAGCAGGCTGAGGGCCCTAGTGACGTGTTCATACACAAACCCCCAGCAGGCTGAGGGCCCTAGTGACGTGTTCATACACAAACCCCCAGCAGGCTGAGGGCCCTAGTGACGTGTTCATACACAAACCCCCAGCAGGCTGAGGGCCCAAGTGACGTGTTCATACACAAACCCCCAGCAGGCTGAGGGCCCTAGTGACGTGTTCATACACAAACCCCCAGCAGGCTGAGGGCCCTAGTGACGTGTTCATACACAAACCCCCAGCAGGCTGAGGGCCCTAGTGACGTGTTCATACACAACCCCCAGCAGGCTGAGGGCCCTAGTGACGTGTTCATACACAAACCCCCAGCAGGCTGAGGGCCCTAGTGACGTGTTCATACACAAACCCCCAGCAGGCTGAGGGCCCTAGTGACGTGTTCATACACAAACCCCCAGCAGGCTGAGGGCCCTAGTGACGTGTTCATACACAAACCCCCAGCAGGCTGAGGGCCCTAGTGACGTGTTCATACACAAACCCCCAGCAGGCTGAGGGCCCTAGTGACGTGTTCATACACAAACCCCCAGCAGGCTGAGGGCCCTAGTGGCGTGTTCATACACAAACCCCCAGCAGGCTGAGGGCCCTAGTGACGTGTTCATACACAAACCCCCAGCAGGCTGAGGGCCCCAGTGGCGTGTTCATACACAAACCCCCAGCAGGCTGAGGGCTCTAGTGACGTGTTCATACACAACCCCCAGCAGGCTGAGGGCCCTAGTGACGTGTTCATACACAAACCCCCAGCAGGCTGAGGGCCCTAGTGACGTGTTCATACACAAACCCCCAGCAGGCTGAGGGCCCTAGTGACGTGTTCATACACAAACCCCCAGCAGGCTGAGGGTCCTAGTGACGTGTTCATACACAAACCCCAAGCAGGCTGAGTGCAGTGTTCTTCACATATATACTATAGGAGTGAGTGTGTGAGCAGTTCTACAGTGTGTGAGCAGTTCTACAGTGTGTGAGTGCTAGGGCCTTTATCATAAACACAGCTGTCAGGGGTTATCCAAACAGATAGCTGAGGCGAGCCGTGAGAACACTTACTGCCTAGGGGGGAACCTCTGGTTCTTATCTCCAGCACTACCCAAACACAGCCTCACTCTCCCAGTCCTCTATAGCACTCTAATACATGGGAGTGAGATGTGGAAGTAGAGAGAGATAGGGAGAGAGATGTGGAAGTGGAGAGAGAGAGGGAGAGAGATGTGGAGAGAAAGGGGGAGAGAGAGATAGAGGGAGAGAGATGTGGAGAGAGAGAGAGAGGGAGAGAGATGTGGAGAGATAGATGGAGAGAGATGTGGAGAGAGAGAGAGAGGGAGAGAGATGTGGAGCGAGAGAGGGAGAGAGATGTGGAGAGAGAGAGGGAGAGAGAGAGGGAGAGAGATGTTTTTCTCCTCTCGTCCGTTGTAATCTATTTGACAGACAAGCAGAAGTTGCAGAAAACGTTCTGACTCCTCTGTCTCTCTCTCTTCCTTTCTCCATATCTCTCTCCCTGATTCCTCCTCTTCTCTCCCTGATTCCTCCTCTTCTCTCCCTGATTCCTCCTCTTCTCTCTCCTTCTCTCTCCCTGATTCCTCCTCTAGAGTAGAGTAGAGTAGAGTAATAATAATAATATAATAATATCCCATTTAAGCAGACGCTTTTATCCAAAGCGACTTACAGTCATGCGTGCATACATTTTTACGTATGGGTGGTCCCGGGGATCGAACCCACTACCCTGGCGTTACAAGCGCCGTGCTCTACCAGCTGAGCTACAGAGTAGAGTAGGGTAGATTATTACTTTATTACTCCCAACCTTTTTTATCACAGCATGCATCAACAACAACTTACAATGACAGACACATAATGACATACAGTGAGGGAAAAAAGTATTTGATCCCCTGCTGATTTTGTACGTTTGCCCACTGACAAAGAAATGATCAGTCTATAATTGTAATGGTAGGTTTATTTGAACAGTGAGAGACAGAATAACAACAAAAAAATCCAGAAAAACGCATGTCAAAAATGTTATAAATTGATTTGCATTTTAATGAGGGAAATAAGTATTTGACCCCCTCTCAATCAGAAAGATTTCTGGCTCCCAGGTGTCTTTTATACAGGTAACGAGCTGAGATTAGGAGCACACTCTTAAAGGGAGTGCTCCTAATCTCAGCTTGTTACCTGTATAAAAGACACCTGTCCACAGAAGCAATCAATCAGATTCCAAACTCTCCACCATGGCCAAGACCAAAGAGCTCCCCAAAGATGTCAGGGACAAGATTGTAGACCTACACAAGGCTGGAATGGGCTACAAGACCATCGCCAAGCAGCTTGGTGAGAAGGTGACAACAGTTGGTGCGATTATTTGCAAATGGAAGAAACACAAAATAACTGTCAATCTCCCTCGGCCTGGGGCTCCATGCAAGATCTCACCTCGTGGAGTTGCAATGATCATGAGAACAGTGAGGAATCAGCCCAGAACTACACGGGAGGATCTTGTCAATGATCTCAAGGCAGCTGGGACCATAGTCACCAAGAAAACAATTGGTAACACACTACGCCGTGAAGGACTGAAATCCTGCAGCGCCCGCAAGGTCCCCCTGCTCAAGAAAGCACATATACAGGCCCGTCTGAAGTTTGCCAATGAACATCTGAATGATTCAGTGGAGAACTGGGTGAAAGTGTTGTGGTCAGATGAGACCAAAATTGAGCTCTTTGGCATCAACTCAACTCGCCGTGTTTGGAGGAGGAGGAATGCTGCCTATGACCCCAAGAACACCATCCCCACTGTCAAACATAGAGGTGGAAACATTATGCTTTGGGGGTGTTTTTCTGCTAAGGGGACAGGACAACTTCACTGCATCAAAGGGACGATGGACGGGGCCATGTACCGTCAAATCTTGGGTGAGAACCTCCTTCCCTCAGCCAGGGCATTGAAAATGGGTCGTGGATGGGTATTCCAGCATGACAATGACCCAAAACACACGGCCAAGGCAACAAAGGAGTGGCTCAAGAAGAAGCACATTAAGGTCCTGGAGTGGCCTAGCCAGTCTCCAGACCTTAATCCCATAGAAAATCTGTGGAGGGAGCTGAAGGTTTGAGTTGTCAAATGTCAGCCTCAAAACCTTAATGATTTGGAGAAGATCTGCAAAGAGGAGCGGGATAAAATCCCTCCTGAGATGTGGGCAAACCTGGTGGCCAACTACAAGAAACGTCTGACCTCTGTGATTGCCAACAAGGGTTTTGCCACCAAGTACTAAGTCATGTTTTGCAGAGGGGTCAAATACTTATTTCCCTCATTCAAATGCACATTTTTGACATGTGTTTTTCTGGAATTTTTTGTTGTTATTCTGTCTCTCACTGTTCAAATAAACCTACCATTAAAATTATAGACTGATCATGTCTTTGTCAGTGGGCAAATGTTCAATCAGCAGGGGATCAAATACTTTTTTCCCTCACTGTACATAGCATAGCCCACTCCACCACAACTTTATCTGTTGTACCCTCTCTCTTACAAACTGAGAGAGAGAGAGAGAGAGAGAGAGAGAGAGAGAGAGAGAGAGAGAGAGAGAAGAGTGAGATTGTGTAATTTTGTGATGTGTGACAGTTAGAGTCCCTGAGAAGAGCTACGGTCCTAAACCTCCTCCTAGTCTCCGCATTGGAATGTCAGTGGAGAGACAGAGGGGGGGGGGTTGGCCTGGGGGGCTGAAGGGGTGTGACGTTCGCTGTGGGGTAGTTGAAGTGCTGGGTGTTGTGGGGGAGAATATATGCCTCTTAGTAGACGCTTTTATCCAAAGCCACTTTCAGTACAGTGAGTCCATACTTTTAGTGTGTATGTGATGTTACCGATGTTGGAGATTAACCCACAACCTTGGTGGGCTCAAGGGAGGGAGGGCAGGAGGGAGGGAGGAAGAGAGAGAGAGAGGGAGGGCGGGTGTGAGGGCAGGCGAGAGGGAGGGAGGGAGGGAGGGAGGGAGGGAAGGAAGGAAGGAAGGAAGGAAGGAAGGAAGGAAGGAAGGAAGGAAGGAAGGAAGGAAGGAAGGAAGGAAGGAAGGAAGGAAGGAAGGAAGGAAGGAAAGATAAGTAGATGAATAGCTCTTGGATCAGTCTCCTCTATAAATGAGGTCACATGAAAAATGTAAATTCAGACATGAATCATAAGTAAACAACAGAAGGATTTATCCCCGAGGCTCACTGAGGGCTGCTAGCTAGATAGGGCTGTGGCCTGTTTACGCCACTCTCGTCACACATACTCACACACACACACACACACACACACACACACAGGCACAGACGCACACACACACATATACGGTGTACACACTCACACACAGCCAAACACACATCCACACACACACACAGAAAGTGCCTGCATGTGGGTGTTTGTAAGCTTGTTAAAACCTTGCGTTCAGTTTGAGTTTGTGTCCCATCGTATCTGAAACCTCTCAGTAATCCTGCCACTCACGTGGTGCAGTTGTCATCTACATACCCCCATCTATACTGTACACTGGCCAGCTATTTAGACACAGTGGACCTAGGACACTCTCTGTCCGCTTGTACACCGAGCTCAACCCTTTCCCGTCAAAGCATAGACAGGTCAGCTAATTTTCTAGTTGGCAGACACACACGCACACGCTAGTCATTTGTTGAATGACTGAAACGCTGCTCTCTCATAGGCTGTTGCTAGGGTTGAGGGACCAAGCCCCCTGGGGTGTCTGAATAGCTGCCACAAGCCAATCAGAGCAGCTCTAGGAGGTGGGCAGGGTTGGGATTGACAGAGGACACACACACTCTGTTGACAGGCTGGATTAGAGAGGTTTAAGAAAGCAGGGATTAAACACCTGAGAGACTCATCTCTCTGGCTACCCTATTCACAACCAGCTGACAGAGAGGGACGGTGTGTGTGTGTGTGTGTGATCAGTCTGATTTAGAGAGTGGGGGTGTGACAGAGTTATAAATAGATGCAATGTGACTTCTCCTCAGGCTTTAAAGTCCTTGAGTGTTCTCTTTAAAACGTTCCTCTCATGTACCCTGTATAACTCCTGCCTGCCTACACTCCAAAAGGGTTCTTCGGCTGTCCCCATAGGAGAACCCTTTTTGGTTCCTGGTAGAACTCTTTTGGGTTCCATGTAGAACCCTCTGTGAAAAGGGTTCTACCTGGAACCAAAAAGAGTAACCCTTTTAGGTTCTAGATAGCACCTTTTTTTCTAAGAGTGTACCCGCCTGTCTGTTTGGGAATCTGTACTTTTCTGGGAAGCTGTACTTTAAGGTCTAATCTAATGTGTGTGTGTGTGTGTGTGTGTGTGTGTGTGTGTGTGTGTGTGTGTGTGTGTGTGTGTGTGTGTGTGTGTGTGTGTGTACCTGTCTGGCCACTCTCCTGGCCTCCCAGTAAGGTTTGGAGTCCTCTACAGCTCTGCCGATCCTCTTCACCTGCTCATCCAGCTTCACTGTGGCTTCTACCAGCACCGCACGGAACCTCTGACGACAGTCCTACAGACACACACACACACACACACACACACACACACACACACACACACAGCAGTTAGTAAAACACCAACAAATCTCCAGGGACCTTATATGTGTCACATTCTGTCCTGTTCTATTGTCACCATGACAACAGACAGGGTGTTCATCTATACACAGAGTGTATTGACCCTGTTTGAGTGTCTCTGTAGCCATGTCTGTGCTGTTTTGTTTTGAAAAGTGTTTTCTCCAGTCCCCTCCCCTCTTTCTCCCTTCTCCTCCTCTCCTCTCCATCCCGATTCAGAGGACTGAGATAGTCAGGCTTTTTCCTCAAAAGAGCTGTGTCAGCTAACTCAATACAACACTAACCCACTTAACCTAGTACACACACACACACACATACACACACACACACACACAACACACACACACACACACACACACACACAAGCATGAAACAAACACACATGACACACAACCAGTCTGCAGCCAGGAACATAACCCCTATGCTGTTACATATTCGTGGAAATATTACAGGGGAGAATCCCTTCGCTCGGTCCCTGCGTCACAATGTCTGAAATGAGTACTTTGTCCCGCGTCCCGCAACCAAACAATCATGTCCCGCAAATTTGTTTTATTCCTGTAGGCTACTAAACTGTCCCTCGAAATCATCCCCTTGTCCCGCATTTGGGTATTTTAAAATGTGGTCACCCTAGATTAGAAGGGCTGCAACACCTGCATCCTGTCCCCAGAAAGGGAGGGGGTATGAAGAGAGGGGGGGAGATGGAGGGGAGGAGAGAGGGGGAGAGATGGAGGGGAGGAGAGAGGGGGAGAGATGGAGGGGAGGAGAGAGGGGGAGAGATGGAGGGGAGGAGAGAGGGGGAGAGATGGAGGGGAGGAGAGAGGGGGAGAGATGGAGGGGAGAAGAGAGGGGGAGAGATGGAGGGGAGGAGAGAGGGGGAGAGTTGGAGGGGAGAAAAGAGGGGGAGAAGAGAGGGGGAGGAGGGGGCATAGAGGGGAAACTTGCTTCCTGTGACATTGTCACACTTCCTCAATGATTTCTGCGGTTTCAAGTTTCAGTAAAGTTTAATGTCACATGCACATGTATAGTGAAATGCCTTTCTTGCAGCTCTAACCCCAACAATGCAGTGATGAATAACAATGTAACACTAAAAATAATAACACACAAGATATAGAAATAAGAAGAACACGATAAAGTAAGCATACTATATATAAGGTCAGTTCCAGTACCATATTTACAATGTGCAGGGATACTGGATCGATAGAGGTAGATATGTATAGGGGTAAGGTGACTAGGCATCATGATATATGATAAACAGAGTAGCAGCAGCGTATATGATGATTGTATGTGAGTGGGTGTGTGTGTACTCCCTGTCAGATTTTTTTTTTACTCAATACTGACCCCTGAACTCCTGACGTTGAATGGTAGCTTCCAGAATTTTTTGGGGGGTGTTCCACCAAGCCAATGTCTCGAACCCCAACCTCAGTCCCTTGTCCCTGACCCAGTCTTAAAACAGGACCCACTCCTGACCCAACAAGACTGTGCTTCCTAACAGTAATCCAAATGTCTTACTAATAGCTGCTGGTCAGAGAGAGAGAGTAGCCCCAGGGTTTAATGGTCAGACGGAGAGACAGAGAGAGAGAGTAGCCCCAGGGTTTAATGGTCAGATGGAGAGACAGAGAGAGAGATTAGCCCCAGGGTTTAATGGTCAGACGGAGAGACAGAGAGAGAGAGAGTAGCCCCAGGGTTTAATGGTCAGATGGAGAGACAGAGAGAGAGATTAGCCCCAGGGTTTAATGGTCAGACGGAGAGACAGAGAGAGAGAGGGGCCCCAGGGTTTAATGGTCAGACGGAGAGACAGAGAGAGAGAGTAGCCCCAGGGTTTAATGGTCAGATGGAGAGACAGAGAGAGAGATTAGCCCCAGGGTTTAATGGTCAGACGGAGAGACAGAGAGAGAGAGAGTAGCCCCAGGGTTTAATGGTCAGACGGAGAGACAGAGAGAGAGAGGGGCCCCAGGGTTTAATGGTCAGACGGAGAGACAGAGAGAGAGAGTAGCCCCAGGGTTTAATGGTCAGATGGAGAGACAGAGAGAGAGATTAGCCCCAGGGTTTAATGGTCAGACGGAGAGACAGAGAGAGAGAGGGGCCCCAGGGTTTAATGGTCAGACGGAGAGACAGAGAGAGAGAGTAGCCCCAGGGTTTAATGGTCAGATGGAGAGACAGAGAGAGAGATTAGCCTCAGGGTTTAATGGTCAGACGGAGAGACAGAGAGAGAGATTAGCCCCAGGGTTTAATGGTCAGACGGAGAGACAGAGAGAGAGAGTAGCCCCAGGGTTTAATGGTCAGATGGAGAGACAGAGAGAGAGATTAGCCCCAGGGTTTAATGGTCAGACGGAGAGACAGAGAGAGAGAGAGTAGCCCCAGGGTTTAATGGTCAGATGGAGAGACAGAGAGAGAGAGATTAGCCCCAGGGTTTAATGGTCAGACGGAGAGACAGAGAGAGAGAGGGGCCCCAGGGTTTAATGGTCAGACGGAGAGACAGAGAGAGAGATTAGCCCCAGGGTTTAATGGTCAGACGGAGAGACAGAGAGAGAGATTAGCCCCAGGGTTTAATGGTCAGACGGAGAGACAGAGAGAGAGAGTAGCCCCAGGGTTTAATGGTCAGACGGAGAGACAGAGAGAGAGAGTACTGGCCTGAGGCCAAACCACACGACCAACAACATTAGACACTTTATGGAACACAAAGCCTTCACTATTTCATCCTGGAATATCCAAGGCCTGAGATCATCTGCCTTTGGCCTAAAGAGCAGGAACCTGGACTTCACCAAAGAAATCGGAAATACAGACATTGTCATCCTACAAGAAACATGGTATAGAGGAGACGGACCCACTGGTTGCCCTCTAGGTTACAGAGAGCTGGTAGTCCCATCCACCAAACTACCATGTGTGAAACAGGGAAGGGACTCAGGGGGTATGCTAATTTGGTATAGAGCAGACCTAACTCACTCTTTTAAATGAATCAAAACAGGAACATTTTACATTTGGCTAGAAATTCAAAAGGAAATGATCTCAACAGAGAAAAATGTCCTCCTGTGTGCTATCTATATCCCCCCACTAGAATCCCCGTACTTGAATGAAGACAGCTTCTCCATCCTGTAAGGGGAAATCAATAATTTCCAGACCCAGGGACATGTACTAGTCTGTGGTGACCTAAATGAACTGGACAAGAACCTGACACCCTCAGCACACAGGGGGACAAACACCTACCTGGAGGTGACAGCATTCCCTCCCCCATATGCCCCCCTAGGCACAACTACAACAACATAACCAACAAAAACGTGTCACAACTCCTGCAGCTCTGTCGCACACTGGGTATGTACATATTCAATGGTAGGCTTCGATGGGACTCCTATGGTAGGTACACCTATAGCTCATCTCTTGGCAGTAGTACTGTAGACTACTTTATCACTGACCTCAACCCAGAGTCTCTCAGAGCGTTCACAGTCAGCCCACTGACACCCTTATCAGACCACAGCAAAATCACAGTCTACTTGAACAGACCAATACTCAATTATGAAGCATCAAAGCCAAAGGAACTGAATAATATTAAGAAATGCTATAGATGGAAGGAAAGTAGTGTAGAAACCTACCAAAAAACAATTAGGCAACAACAAATTAAATCCCTTTTAGACAACTTCCTGGACAAAATGTTCCACTGTAATAGTGAAGGTGTAAACTTGGCAGTAGAAAACCTAAACAGTATATTTGACCTCTCAGCTTCCCTATCAAATCTAAAAATCTCTAACAGAAAACCTAAGAAAAGGAACAACAGTGACAAACGGAGATGTATGGGTAAACCACTTCTCCAATCTTTCTAGCCCTATAACATAGAAGAAACAGCAAAAAAATATACATGATCAAATGCAAATCTTAGAATCAACTATTAAAGACTACCAGAACCCACTGGATTCTCCAATTACATTAAATGAACTACAGGACAAAATACAAACCCTCAAACCCAAAAAGGCCTGTGGTGTTGATGGTATCCTCAATGAAATGATAATATATACAGACCACAAATTCCAATTGGCTATACTTAAACTCTTTAACATCATCCTTAGCTCTGGCATCTTCCCCAATATTTGGAACCAAGGACTGATCACCCCAATCCACAAAAGTGGAGACAAATTTGACCCCAATAACTACAGTGGGATATGCGTCAACAGCAACCTTGGGAAAATCCTCTGCATTATCATTAACAGCAGATTAGTTCATTTCCTCAGTGAAAACAATGTACTGAGCAAATGTCAAATTGGCTTTTTACCAAATTACCGTACGATAGACCACGTATTCACCCTGCACACCCTAATTGACAAACAAACAAACCAAAACAAAGGCAAAGTCTTCTCATGCTTTGTTGATTTCAAAAAAGCTTTTGACTCAATTTGGCATGAGGGTCTGCTATAGAAATTGATGGAAAGTGGGGTTGGGGGAAAAACATACAACATTATAAAATCCATGTACACAAACAACAAGTGTGCGGATAAAATTGGCAACATACACACACATTTCTTTCCACAGATGCAGTTTAAGCCCCACCCTCTTCAACATATATAACAACGAATTGGCGAGGGCATTAGAACAGTCTGCAGCACCCGGCCTCACCCTATTAGAATCTGAAGTTAAATGTCTACTGTTTGCTGATGATCTGGTGCTTCTGTCACCAACCAAGGTGGGCCTACAGCAGCACCTAGATCTTCTGCACAGATTCTGTCAGACCTGGGCCCTGACAGTAAATCTCAGTAAGACAAAAATAATGGTGTTCCAAAAAAGATCCAGTTGCCAGGACCACAAATACAAATTCCATCTAGACACCGTTGCCCTAGAGCACACAAAAAACTATACATACCTCGGCCTAAACATCAGCGCCACAGGTAACTTCCACAAAGCTGTGAACGATCTGAGAGACAAGGCAAGAAGGGCCTTCTATACCATCAAAAGGAACATAAAATTTCACATACCAATTAGGATCTGGCAAAAAATAATTGAATCAGTTATAAAACCCATTGCCCTTTATGGTTGTGAGGTCTGGGGACCGCTCACCAATCAAGAATTCACAAAATGGGACAAGCACCAAATTGAGACTCTGCATGCAGAATTCTGCAAAAATATCCTCTGTGTACAACGACAAACACCAAATAATGCATGCAGAGAAGAATTAGGCCGATACCTGCTAATTATCAAAATCCAGAAAAGAGCCGTTAAATTCTATAACCACTTAAAAGGAAGTGATTCCCAAACCTTCCATAACAAAGCCATCACCTACAGAGAGATGAACTTGGAGAAGAGTGTCACGCTCTGGCTCCGGGACTGTGTATTTTGAGCCAGGGTGTGTTCATTTGGTTGTGTTGTATTTGGTTGTGTTTCATTGTTTGGTCGTGTGACTCCCAATCAGTGGTAACGAGTGTCAGCTGTCGGCTCGTTATCTCTGATTGGGAGCCATATTTAAACTGTCAGTGTTCACCTTAGTGTTGTGGGTTTTTGTTCCTTTACGGTCATTGTAACTGTGGACTTCACGAATCGTTTATTGTTTTGGTTTTTGCACTTTAGTATAATAAAGTCATCATGTTCGCTCAACGCGCTGCGTATTGGTCTGCTCCTTTTGAAGACGATCGTGACAGAAAAACCCACCAAGATGGGACCAAGCAGCGTGTCCAGGAGCCATCGCCAGGGAGATCCCTCACAGATCTCCTTCGCCTCCTGGACTGGGTCAAGCCGAGTGAGGAAGAGAAGGGCTTGACATTATGGCAGAAGGGCGAGAGGCTGGTGAGGGACATGGAGACCTGGTCCACGGGTAGGAGAGACGCCCGAAAATTTTTAGGGGGGCTCACGACGTCGGACCAGCAGGAGGCCGCGATAGAGCGGCCCAGTGGGTTGCCGGAGAAGGCCGCCGGGTTACGGGGGGCCACTGGTCGAAGAGGGGATGGAGGAAGTAGAGGCACGGCGAGAGGTACTGGCGTGTGTTGCCAGTCCGGTCCGGCCCGTTCCAGATCCCGGTGTAGGACCAGTGGTGTGTGTCCCCAGTACAGTCCGGCCCATCCAAGCGTCCCGCACAAGCCAGTGGTGTGCGTCGTCAGTCCGGCACGGCCCGTGCCTGCTCTCCGCATCAAGCCTGTGGTGCGTCTCGTCAGCCCGGCTCTGCCCGTTCCTGCTCTCCGCACCAGGTCTGTGGTGCACGTCGCCAGCCCAGTCCGGCCCATTCCTGCCACTCGTACCAAGTCAAGGGGTGCGAGTCGTCAGCCGATTCAGCCCATTCCTGCTACTCGCACCAAGCCAAGGTGCGAGTCGTCAGCCGGATTCAGCCCATTCCTGCTACTCGCACCAAGCCAAGGGTGCGAGTCGTCAGCGATTCAGCCCATTCCTGCTACTCGCACCAAGCCAAGGGTGCGAGTCGTCAGCCGGATTCAGCCCATTCCTGCTACTCGCACCAAGCCAGGGATACGAGTCTTCAGCCTGGTGAGGCCTGTTCCGGCTCCACGCACCATGCAAAGGGTGCGTATCGTCTGCCAGGTCCGGTCCATTCCTGCCTCACGCGCCAAGCCGAGGGTGCGCGTCGGCAGTCCTGATCCAGCTAACTGGGTCAGATCGGACTGGGGGCACTACGGGGGATTGTAGTAGGGTGGTGGTCAAGCCCGGAGCCGGAGCCGCCTCCGAGGAGCAATACCCACCCAGCCCTTCCCTATTTGGGTGTGTAGGCGCGGTCGGAGTCCGCGCCTTTAGGGGGTACTGTCACGCTCTGGCTCGGGACTGTGTATTTTGAGCCAGGGTGTGTTCATTTGGTTGTGTTGTATTTGGTTGTGTTTCATTGTTTGGTCGTGTGACTCCCAATCAGTGGTAACGAGTGTCAGCTGTCGGCTCGTTATCTCTGATTGGGAGCCATATTTAAACTGTCAGTGTTCACCTTAGTGTTGTGGGTTTTTGTTCCTTTACGGTTATTGTAACTGTGGACTTCACGAATCGTTTATTGTTTTGGTTTTTGCACTTTAGTATAATAAAGTCATCATGTTCGCTCAACGCGCTGCGTATTGGTCTGCTCCTTTTGAAGACGATCGTGACAAAGAGTCCCCTAAGTAAGCTGGTCCTGGGACTCTGTTCACAAACACAAACAGACCCCACACAGCCCCAGGACAACAACAACAACAACACAACTAGACCCAACCAAATCATGAGAAAACAAAAAGAGAATTACTTGACACATTGGAAAGAATTAACAAAAAAACTGAGCAAACTAGAATGCTATTTGGCTCTAAACAGAGAGTACACAGTGGCAGAATACCTGACCACTGTGACTGACCCAAACTTAAGGAAAGCTTTGACTATGTACAGACTCAGTGAGCATAGCCTTGCTATTGAGAAAGGCTGCCGAAGACAGACCTGGCTCTCAAGAGAAGATAGGCTATGTGCACACTGCCCACAAAATGAGGTGGTAACTGAGCTGCACTTCCTAACCTCCTGCCAAATGTATGACCATATTAGAGACACATATTCCCCTCAGATTACAGAGATCCACAAAGAATTCGAAAACAAACCCAATTTTGATCAACACCCTTATCTACTGGGTGAAATACCACAGTGTGCCATCACAGCTGCAAGATTTGTGACCTGTTGCCACAAGAAAAGGGCAACCAGTGAAGAACAAACACCATTGTAGATACAACCCATATTTATAATTTTTGTATTTATTTTCCCATTTGTACTTGTTTCCTATTTGCACATTGTTACAACACTGTATATATACATAATATGGCATTTGAAATGTCTTTATTCTTTTGGAACTTCTGAGTGTAATGTTTACTGTTAATATTTATTTTTTATTTCACTTTTGTTTACTATCTACTTCACTGGCTTTGAAATTGAATTGAGGAGCCCCAGGGTTTAATGGTCAGACGGAGAGACAGAGAGAGAGAGAGAGAGAGAGAGAGAGAGAGAGAGAGAGAGAGAGAGAGAGAGAGAGAGAGAGAGAGAGAGAGACAGAGAGAGAGAGAGAGAGAGAGAGAGAGAGAGAGAGAGAGAGAGAGAGAGAGAGAGAGAGAGAGAGAGAGAGAGAGAGAGAGAGAGAGAGAGAGAGAGAGAGAGAGAGAGAGAGAGAGAGAGAGAGAGAGAGAGAGAGAGAGAGAGAGGCCACTCAGGCCCGTCTACCCTACAGGGAGCTCTAGAGGGGTTCAGAGAGTCACCTTTTGTTTATAACGTAAACAACTTTACATACTTCACATACCTCGGTTTCAGCCATTCTCTGGATTAGATTCCTAGAAATATACAACATAATGTGTGTATAATACATGTATTACATGCGTATATGTATACTACATGTATTACATGTGTATAACACATGTATACACACATTAGATTTTCTTCCTGAAATACAAGGAATATATCCCTCCCCTCTCTCCCTCTCTCCCCCTCCGTCCCCCTCCCCTCTCTCCCCCTCCCCTCTCCCCTCTCTCCCTCTGTCCCCCTCCCCTCTCTCCCTCCCCTCTCTCCCTCTGTCAATCTCCCCTCGCTCCCTCTCCCCTCTCTCCCTCTGTCCCCCTCCCCTCTCTCCCTCCCCTCTCTCTCCCTCTCCTCTCTCCCTCTATCCCCCTCCCCCTTTCTCCCTCTCCTACCCTCCCCTCTCTCCCTTTCTCCCTCTCTCCCCTCCCCCTCTCTCCCCTTCTCCCCCTCCTCTCCGTTGTTGTTTTAACCTCTCTGGAGGAGTTAAGTTTAAAGGAAAAGACCGTATTTCTAATGAAACCCAGAAGAGGAGAGGAGATGGTTTAGGGGGAAATGAAGACGTCAGACATGGGTTAGGCTGCTATTTGATTTGATTTGATTTGATTTAAAGGCTTTGGGCCAGTAACCGAAAGGTCGCTGGTTCGAATACCCGAGCCAAGAAGGTGAATACCCGAGCCAAGAAGGTAAATACCCGAGCCAAGAAGGTAAATACCCGAGCCAAGAAGGTAAATACCCGAGCCAAGAAGGTGAATACCCGAGCCAAGAAGGTGAATACCCGAGTCAAGAAGGTGAATACCTGAGCCAAGAAGGTGAATACCCGAGCCAAGAAGATGAATACCCGAGCCAAGAAGGTGAATACCCGAGCCAAGAAGGTGAATACCCGAGCCAAGAAGGTGAATACCCGAGCCAAGAAGGTGAATACCCGAGCCAAGAAGATGAATACCTGTGTCAAGAAGGTGAATACCCGAGCCAAGAAGGTGAAAAATCTGTTGATGTTCCCTTGAGCACACACACACACACACACAGGCCTACCTCCAGCTCTGTCTCCCAGCGGTTGATGTCCTCTGTAGACTGGTTCAACTTGTCCAACTCCCCCTGTTTACACACAACACACAGGAGACAGGGAGGAGGAAAGGAAAGAGAGAGAGAGAGAAAGAGACAGGGAGGAGGAAAGTAAAGAGAGAGAGAGAGAGAGAGAGAGAGAGAGAGAGAGAGAGAGAGAGAGAGAGAGAGAGAGAGAGAGAGAGAGAGAGAGAGAGAGAGAGAGAGAGAGAGAGAGAGAGGTTAGAGCGCAGAAATAGAGGAAAGCAGGGAAAAGATGGAGGAATGAATGAGGAGAATAGAATCAGAAAGAGAGAGAGAGAGAGATGGAGGAATGAAAAGAAAAGGAGGGAAGTATTAACTGATCTGTCATGATCTCAGCCAGGCTCTGATGTCTGGAGATGGTTCAATGTGTGTGTGTGTGTGTGTGTGTGTGTGTGTGTGTGTGTGTGTGTGTGTGTGTGTGATGGTGATCGCAACATGCATGCACACACACACAGCTGTTTACTAACTCTATGACTACCAGTGCTATTCATTATCACAGTTTCCACTACACTGAGTCAAACACCCTGAGTCAGCTTCCTACTGGTGGGTTTAATGGAACTGTGGTGTGCGTGTTGCCTCTAGATAACCTTCCCTTCTCTTTAGCACCTCAAGTCCTATTGTCATTCTGACTTTGGGTATAAATGAAACCATGCACGATGACATAATAACATCATAATATCTACCTATCTACAGGGGTGAGTAGGCCGGTACGTCTGAGCGTCCTGACAAAATAAATACTGGGGGTACTCCGTACTGGTAAAGTGAGCCTATCACAATCAACACAAAATGACAAGAAAACTATAGGCTATTACACCATTATTTAACATTAGGCCTACTTAATGTCAGCTGCATGAAGAATGAGCCAACTGACTTGAAACCGGGTGGTATACGCTCCAAATTGCGTTGTGGCTCGAAGGGAGATGAGTGGCGGAGACCGAGACACGTGCGGACAACAGTGGACGCATATATTCAGGCTACAAGTTTAGGCTTAATGACAATCGCAGAATGTCATTACAGTAAACGTAGGCGTTTTGTAACAGATGTCTCTTCAGTGTAGGCTACTGTTGGGGTTGGGAAGCTTCAGTTATTTTGTGAGTGGAGGAACGTGCGCGGGTAGCGCTTTTTTGAAGTGATTGTTTGACAATCAGATGAAAACACCTTGACTGGTTGTGTTTATGCCACATGTAAAGGTATAGGCGGCGCCTCCATAAATCTAGGGGAAGGTAAGCTTTCCCTAAAGTGAATTCAATTAAATTGCCAAAATGATATTGCCTAATTAGCTTACTCTTGTCTTTACAGAAATACATTAAATCATTCAAAATGGGCTGCTACACCAGAAAGCATGGATTGTTTTAAATCACATAGCCCACAGTTGGAAGGGCCCGCGATTTTGGGCAGCGCGAGGCAAATACCAAATTTGAGTTGTAACTGTCAGTGAAAAGCAGAGACCCTGCCAGGTATATCCCAATATTTAAAATTACAATCGCGGTAAAACAGCTTGGAACGCAAATGGCTATAGCTGTCTTTTAGTCATCAAAATTCTCAACTTAATTGCGCGATCTTATTGGCACCAGCGGAGAACATCGGCCATATCCCCGGTGAATGTGCATATTCACTGTCTTTATTGGGTCAATGCCACTTTTGTTTGTTTTTGGACAATAATGTCCTCCTCCAGGTTAGATGGACTATATTGTATTTGTGTTTCCCCTTTTCGTATGCCTATTAGGCTACATGAATCAGACAACGTCGTTTTTATTGATCTGTTTGTCATACCCTGGAATATTTGTCTAAAAAAAAATATTCTGCAAATGTCTCCTGTCATATAGTGTAGTAGAATTGCATGAAATGTATTTATAAAAGGCCAAGATTTTCCTGTGCAAAGAAAGGAGAAGTAATGTATCTGAGGGTTGTGGGTTCGTTTCCCACGGGGGGGGCAGTATGAAAATGTAGGCACTCACTAACTGTTAGTCGCTCTGGATAAGAGCGTCTGCTAAATGGCTAAAATGTAAATATAAATGATATAGCCTATAACCTACTCTATGCTACTATGCACTGCATTGAACATTCTATTTTGCGAATAATGATTGTTATATTATTGTCTTAAATTATGACTATCCCAATCTAATCATCACATTAGGAATAGTAGGCTATCTTACATACATCTGCAAATGCGAGGATGCGTGGAATGCTTTATTATAGAGGTGCATTATAATGGTGAAAATGAGCTTCCCCAAACTTGAAACCCACGCGCCGCATATGTTGAAAGGTATTGCATGTTGCATGTTAAAAGTGACATGACAAATATTTACTAAGTCTAGTCTACTTTAGGAACACAGAGATCATATATGGAATGAATAGGGATTCTATATGTAATTCTATGGTTTCACCTATAGAAAAAAAGTGTACGCGCGCTTGGGTGTCCGGTACCGGTAAGAAATTAAATCTACTTCACCCGTCTATCTAAAATAATAACAGTAGGCTAATCACTGTACCTGGATCCTGGGGTCAACCTCTTCGTCCTCGGGAGATTCACACTCTTCCTCTGATTTGGTTCCCTTTTCCAACTTCTCCATTTTGGGGGGGTTCTCAGAACCAAGGACCTCGGTGCAACACAAAACGCAACCCCCGCCGAGATAAGACTTTAGCGGCTAGTTGAGTTCAGGCGGTCCGTCGCCTCTGTCTACACCCGGAGAAGACGAGCGTATTCCGTTATAATAGAATCCATAGCAGGCTCGCAAACACACGAATATACTGCAGACGTCCGGGATAGACAGAGAACAGCAGAGGCAGGAAAGCGTGTCTGCCTGTAGCTCACCACTGGAATGACACAACAGGCGGTTCTGCTGAAAGCGACCTTCCCGGACAGAGACAGCGACCGGAGAGGAGAGAGAGCGAAAGAGCTGTGGAATGAGAGGTCGGATAGAATGAGAATTGGGTTTAGTGCGCCCCCTGCTAACCACTAAAGATGAATGCAGATGTTGTTCGAGTGGCTCAGAGAGCACGGATTTGTTGTGTTATCATATATAATTAATGAACATTATATCTAATGTATATACAAATTCAGGGTTAACCAGCTATGTCATAATATTTATATAAGCAACTTGTTAACACTTTGTTACAGAAGAACAACAGAATGGTACCTTCAGGCGTTTGGAAATTGCTCCCAAGGAAGAACCAGACTTGTGGAGGTCTACCATTTTTTTTCTGATTTCTTTTGATTTTCCCATGATGTCAAGCAAAGAGGCACTGAGTTTGAAGGTAGGCCTTGAAATACATCCACAGGTACACCTCCAATTGACTCAAATGATGTCAATTAGCCTATCAGAAGCTTCTAATGCCATGACATCATTTTCAGGAATTTTCCAAGCTGTTTAAATGCACAGTCAACTTAGTGTATGTGAACTTCTGACCCACTGGAATTGTGATACAGTGAATTATAAGTGAAATAATCTGTCTGTAAACAATTGTTGGAAAAATGACTTGTGTCCTAACCGACTTGCCAAAACTATAGTTTGTTAACAAGACATTTGTGGAGTGGTTGAAAAACGAGTTTTAATGACTCCAACCTAAGTGTATGTAAACTTCCGACTTGTCACATTGATTGATGAGGTGTCATACTTGGCACAGGCCAAACACACACACACACACACACACACTAACATATTTCATGAGGGATCACAGTGTTCTCTCAGTGTTTGCTCAACAGTGTGGATGGCCCTGATTTGGATGACACTGACAAAGGCTGTAACGTTTGTCTATCTACCCACCCCTAAATTAAATAAGTACTCAAAAGAAACCTTCAATCTCCTTTTTGAGTGAGGACCAGATACACCATTTTGGAATTCTATAAAATGTTGGTCGATAACTCCATGGTTTAATTTACACACTGCACATGGGCAATCCCATAAAAGCTTTCACACATTATTTATGGATCTCTTAAAGGGACAGTGCCATATAGTGGATATAAATGAATACAGCTACGTGCTTTTACCTCCTGGCTACACCTGGACTACCATTTGTAACGAATTCAACTCAAATGAAAAAGCAAACAAAAGGACGCTACAACAACTTCAGGTAAGATACTGCATTTATTGTTGGCCCACTTTTACAAATCCGAGAGAGACCAGAGACAGATGAGCTGGGGTATCCCCGACGATGACCATTTGGACAGTTCAGATGGGGGACCGTTACAATCCTCATTTGGTAGGACACATTCATTCAACATGTGCCATCCCCGGACTGCAGGGAATATATGTAATGTTGTCAGTCATCTCTTGCACTCCAATAATAAAATTGATTTAATGAATTTAACTCTTGAAGAAGTAATGTTCTCTAATTTTCTAGAGATAGATGATCACCATAGCTTGGAGGGGATAAGACAGGATGAAGGTCAGCCCACTACATCTGCAGCAGCCAGGAGGGAGGATTGTGATATTTCCATTTGTGAATTAAAAACCTTTTTGTTATAAATCCATGGCAATTGTTTGCTTCAATCATTTGAGCTATCTTTGTTGTGAGGAGTGCAGCATAGCAAAAGCATCTCTGCAGGCATGTCCATTTCTGTCATTGTGTGCCTCAACCCCGGGAACATCTGGGTCATCCTCATGTTCAGTGTGAGGATCTGGGCAGTCATGCTGTTTGAGGTCATTGATCTGGGCAGTCATGCTGTTTGAGGTCATTGATCTGGGCAGTCATGCTGTTTGAGGTCATTGATCTGGGCAGTCATGCTGTTTGAGGTCATTGATCTGGGCAGTCATGCTGTTTGAGGTCATTGATCTGGGCAGTCATGCTGTTTGAGGTCATTGATCTGGGCAGTCCTGCTGTTTGAGGTCATTGATCTGGGCAGTCATGCTGTTTGAGGTCATTGATCTGGGCAGTCATGCTGTTTGAGGTCATTGATCTGGGCAGTCATGCTGTTTGAGGTCATTGATCTGGGCAGTCATGCTGTTTGAGGTCATTGATCTGGGCAGTCATGCTGTTTGAGGTCATTGATTTGGGCAGTCATGCTGTTTGAGGTCATTGATCTGGGCAGTCATGCTGTTTGAGGTCATTGATCTGGGCAGTCATGCTGTTTGAGGTCATTGATCTGGGCAGTCATGCTGTTTGAGGTCATTGATCTGGGCAGTCATGCTGTTTGAGGTCATTGATCTGGGCAGTCATGCTGTTTGAGGTCATTGATCTTGGCTGCCATGCTGGATGAGGTAATTGTGAAGAACTGCTGTTGAAATTATGACAATGCAGCCTCTTCTTGGTTGAAAGCCCAGTGTGTTTCTGAGACACTGGAAACGACTCTTCCATACACCAAACATGTGCTCCGCTATACCTCTGGTGCGGATATGAGCTTGGTTGTACCGTTGTTGCTCAGGTCCTATTGCATGAAGATAAAGGGTGAACAAGAAGTTGGTCTGTGCATACCCACTGTCACCAAGTATGATTCCCCTATGGTGTCCTCCTTCAAGCTGAGCATACAAAGTTTTAGAGTCATGGGTTGCACCTTTCCAACATGCAACAATGTTGGAGATCTGCAAATTGGGAGTGCACACACTTTTTACATTTATTGAGAAGCAGTTTTTATTCCTGTACTCCTCTGTTCACTTACACCACACAAATCTCCTGTTTCACGATGGAAGGTTCCAGATGCCAAAAACCTCAATCTGATCAGTACTTGTAGGGTAGGAGGTATGGGCCTTCCCCTAAGAGAGAGTCAGATGAAAGCCTTGGCTCAAGCAGACAAATTATGTCAGCTGCATTTTCTTTGTACATATGGAAACAGTCACGGAAATTGATTTAAACAAAAATAATTCAGTGGGTTACTCAGTCTATACCCACCCTTCTGGTGGTGCTCTTTGATCATCATTGAAATAGTCCAGGTAATCCATTTTAGATCTCGGCAGGGACGGCTTGTTCAATAGGGCGATATGGGCGACGCACTGCCAAACGGGAAAAGGAAGGGATTTTTTTTCTAATCAATTATATCACGGCAACAGCAGTTATCAGTGTTCACGTCTGATCTGCCAGCCACTAAATGTCAAATCAGGCTAAAGTCGTGCTTCAAATGGCCCCGCCCGTTTTTTGGGCGATTTCAGTCAGGTTGAAAATCGCCCAGAAGTCTCTCATAGCCTGTCATGTAAAATCTATTTTTTCACATTTCAAAGCTTTCAATACATTCTCTATGGGTGTCTGTGGGCATGCACTTACGCTTTCGTCATACGTGACGTAACGTTGAACGTAACTAAGACAATGGCGGCTAGCAGCGTCTATGTTGCGACCTGCAGTGTGGCGTTATTTTATGTTTTTAATTTGTAGACTTAGTTTACAAACATTCTGCAAACATTCTGCTTTGGACTGATCTTTGGTTTTGGACTGATCTTGTTGATCGTGTACATACCCGCTACGAACGGACTAAATAATGAAAACGCTGCTGGCAGCGGAATCCCAATACAGCTGGGAGACTTGGCTGGATGACAGAGTCCCGGACAGAGAGGTGGAGCCGGCCGGCTTCACCCTGGTCAGAGCGGACCACGATCCTGGTAAGAGAGCGACTCTGTACCCCGACATTGAACTGCTTTCTGTGTCATTGAACCTTACTATTGTTGATAAAACAAGTTTACTGGAGAACGGAGACCAAGTAGAGACTTTTGGACAAGGTGGATAATTGTATAATATAAGGCAGTTTATTCAGAGGTAAAGATATCTGGAATCGCGTGCACGGACCCGTTCGTCAAACTCGTAGGGAGTTTATCAGAAGAGCCCCTAAACATTGTGTGCTGACATTTTATACAATAAAATGAAGTAGGTTGAATCTAGTAGTTCTGATCTTCTGATTGGTCCTGATGAGTTGGGCGAGGTCACCTCCAGGCTAGTGTCACTGTTGCATTGGCTCTGAGTCGGGTTCTCTGTCTTCAGATGTTCAGCCTAAGAGAAGAGGATTTGTGTGTGTGTGTGTTTGTTATCAGTGTGTGTGTGTGTGTGTGTGTGTTATCAGTGATGATGTGTGTGTGTGTGTGTTTATCAGTGATGATGTGTGTGTGTGTGTGTTTATCAGTGATGATGTGTGTGTGTGTGTGTGTGTGTGTGTGGGGGTGTGTGTGTGTGTGTCCTCAGGGCAAGAACTCGTGAGTTGGAAGAACTGAGAGACCTATGGCGTGGGTGTTATCCTTAGCCACCTGCTGACAAGGCTGACAAGATAGGGACTCTTGTTCATTGTATTGAATACAAAGGCCCAACACAAAATGGGTCATGCACAAGATTTTAGTCAGACCAAGCTATAACATTATATATTTACTACGACAGTACATTCAACCAAAAGCTAATATAACAAAGGCATCAGAGATTATTTATAATCTGTCACAGAAACTGGAATCCATCTCCCCAGATCAGTCAATAAATGCTTCTGGTATTGACTTATATGCTGCCCCTGTCTTCATGTTGTTGCTGGACATATCTTTTTTAAAATGTGTGTAGGTCACCTAAATCATCAGAAAAATTGCCCCTCCTGAGAATTTTTTCAGGAGCCGCCACTGGATCTCGGTTAACTCTAATCTTCCTTCTGGAAATCAGACTTTTTAAATCTAAACTAGGGCAAGTCTGAGACTATTTTTAACCATGTCTGAGAAATGCAATTTTAGATAGTCCAGTTTAAAAATGCAATTTAGTCTAGGATTAAGCTTAATCTATGTCCGTGAAACCTCCCCATACAGTTCAGTTTTCTGAGGCTGCAGTCCAAACACGTTATTTTTACTCCTTCAGCCCTTGCGCTAGCCACTTTCCCTCGGGGAATCCCAGTTGAAACCGGATGCAGTTTGATTGCAATCTTAAATGGAGTTCCAATTCACTAACGTTACCCCCTCTACCCTTTATTTAGCTCGAAGGAACTAGTGTACAACTTTGGTCAATTAAGGGGTTGAAATGACCCACAATTCAACGCAAACTGTTGTCACATGTCAAACTCTGGTGCCCGCGAAGTGTCAAATTTAATCAACAAGGCTGCATTTTCGGCATGTCAGAGAAAAGTATGAAGCTAGCTTGCTAAAAATATATATATAGACATTGATTTTAGCGTTGGCAAATTGGCTTAGTCTCGTAGTGAGGAGCCTATAAAACGTAGCTAGATTCATAAACATATTTTTGGGAATTCTGAAATGTAATCGAATAAATAACCAAACTAAAAACTAGCTAGCCAGCTATGGGTAACTGTAGCTAGCTACCTGACAGGAGTGCTAGCTAGATACGTTAGCTTACTAGGTACATTAATAGCTTTAGGTTGGTTGTTTATAGGCTCAACTTCAAGATTTCCACCAAGGACGTTGCCTCTCCGATCCTCACTCTCCCTCGCTTCGGCAAGGGCCATTTAAGGTACACTCGGATGGGACAATGGCTGTCTACTTTGAGTTTGAAACGCAGACAGAGCCATATCTATGTGATCATCGTTTGACGGTGGCCTAGTGGTTCATTTCACAAGAGAGGGGCAATATAGATTGGGTGCTGCTCCCACCTAGCGGTCAGAAACTGTACTGAACCTATGTCAGGTCCACACTGTACAGCATGGATCATGAACTAGATTCATTTTTTGTTGAGGGGATGTTCGGGTGCCGGAACATAATTACAAATAATTTGTAGACTGCAAATTGACCTCAAGAATCCCAAACAGATACTAAAACATAATAATTTCAAACCTTGCTTCAAAGGAGATGATTGTGTACCACAGGGAAAAAAAAGAGGACTGAGCACGCCCCCATTCTCATCGACGGGGCTGTAGTGGAACAGGTTGAGAGCTTCAAGTTCCTTGGTGTCCACATCACCAACGAACTATCATGGTCCAAACACACCAAGACAGTCATGAAGAGGGCACGACAAAGCCTATTCCCCCTCAGGAGACTGAAAAGATTTGGCATGGGTCCGAAGGTCCTCAAAAAGTTCTACAGCTGCACCATCGAGAGCATCCTGACTGGTTGTATCACCACCTGGTATGGCAACTGCTCGGCCTCCGACCGCAAGGCACTACAGAGGGTAGTGCGTACGGCCCAGTACATCACTGGGGCCAAGCTTCCTGCCATCCAGGACCTCTATACCAGGCGGTGTCAGAGGAAGGCCCTCAAAATTGTCAAATACTCCAGCCACCCTAGTCATAGACTGTTCTCACTGCTACCGCACGGCAAGCGGTACCGGAGCGCCAAGTCTAGGTCCAAAAGGCTTCTCAACAGCTTCTACCCCCAAGCCATAAGACTCCTGAACAGCTAATCATGGCTACCCGGACTATTTGCACTGCCCCCCCAACCCACCCCATAGTTTTACGCTGCTGCTACTCTGTTAATTATTTATGCATAGTCACTTTAACTCTATCCACATGTACATATTACCTCAACTACCTCAACTAGCCGGTGCCCCCCTGTATATAGCCTCCTTACTGTTATTTTATTATACTTCTGCTCTTTTTTTCTCAACACTTTTTTGTTGTTGTTTTCTTTTACCTTTTTATTAAAAAATAAATGCATTGTTGGTTAAGGGCTGTAAGTAAACATTTCACGGTAATGTCTACACCTGTTGTATTCGGCGCATGTGGCAAATAAAATTTGATTTGATTTATATGATCACGTGTCTCTCTATTATGCAAGGGAATACTTGGGAACAGATTTCTTAAATTAAAATCATTTGGAGCTGATTTCCTGGTGTTTTTACAATCTTTTATGTCCAACAATTAAAAGAAAAAATTATATAAAAAACGTTATTTTTTGTTTTGTTTTTTGCTCAGAAAACTAAGGGGGCCAAATGAGACCACACGCGGACCAAATTCGGCCCGCGGGCCGCCAGTTGGGGAACCCTGCTGTACAATATTTATTTATGGTAGCCTACACACCCATATTCTGTGCGCTTTCTGGAAGGTTTGTGAACTGAAAAACAGCCCGCATTCATTCAGATGGCAAGAGGTTGTGGAAATAAACTTCAGGAGCCTAAACAACATTGGTAAAATGAGTTAGTTAGCCTAACATCATTGCAATAAGTAGCCTAGCATAGGCTACAGCTTTTAGCCTGTTGTGATTACACTTACTTTTCGTTATTATATAACATTTATAGACAGTGCCTATAAAATACAATTGGGCATATAGGCCTATATAGAATACAATTAATGTATTATAGGGAATGCATCTGAAACCACACCCTAGGCTATTCCCATGCTCCGTTGAGAATACAGCACGGAATTTATCGATGACAGCTCCGTGCAGCTTCTCAGCCTGTCGTCATGGTGTTGAATTGTTAACCGACGTATTAAAGTTCCAGGCCGTGCGCGTAACGTGTGTAGGCTATGCAACCCCAGAACCGATCGCTTCCCGCTGATCTCATAGTTTAATGGACTAAAGAAAGGCTGAGGGTGTGAGAAAACACCTTATCGTTACCGAATACCGTGACGCAAGTGTAATGCGACAGTGAAGAGATCTTGTCTCTCTCGCCATGCGGATGGCACGGTTAGGTGAAACTGTAAGCTAATGTATGTCCGGTCAGCTGTTTTTATTTACCGAGAGACAGCAGCATCAACGGGAGTGCACGAGATCACAGACTAGCCTATACGGCGATCCGGACTCCCACAGACGGGCAGGACTAACGGAGAGGAGGACAAAGAGAGAGAAAGAAAAATAGTGTCAGAGAGACAGACAGACAGAGAGAGAGAGAGAGAGAGAGAGAGAGAGAGCATTGAATTGAGAGAGAGAGAGACAGAGAGAGCGGGGGGGAGCGAGAGAGAGAGAGAGAGCATTGAATTGAGAGAGAGAGATGGAGTTTAAGCAGCTGGTGGAGGTGGCGGAGAAGTGGTGTTCGTCGGTTCCGTTCGATCTGATCTTCGCGGAGGAGGATGATGAGATAAGACTGGACTTCTACACAGAACCGGGAATTTCCTTCTATGTCCTTTGTCGGGATAACATGACGGGAGGGATCGAGCATTTCGTAAGTGTGTGTTCGCGCGCGCACGTGTGTGTGGTTGCGGTGTTTTGGGGTTTGCCTCTCGGGGCCCCAGGCGCAGTATGTGACTGTGTGTGTGCAACGGGAATGATGTCACTGCAGTTTGGTTTGGTGCACCGGACTATAGCACGCCTGGCGCGCATGTTGTTTTGGCCGCATTATATAGGGGCCGCCTGTCCTGCGCATAGCCTGCAATAGCAGTGCTGTTGTTGTTTTGTTAGAGAAGCGTCCGCTGCTCTCTAGTCCCCACTCTCCATCAGCCGGCCGGGGCCAGAGGGCGGGACCACAGTTCGTTTGGCTCGGCGTCTGGCGTTAAATAGTCAGCAGCCGCCGAAGCGGAGCCTAGAAGGACTCAGAGCGTGCATCCCATCATAAGCAACTGCCAGTAATACTTCATGTTGTATACATTTTTTATGTAACCATGTAATGGACATAGAGAGTCACTCAGCTCCTGCATAATGTGGATTTGTTTTTTCTTCATGTAGGGGCTAATGCTTCCTGTTATAGCCCTGTATCTGGACAGACTTCCTGTTATAGCCCTGTATCTGGACAGAGTTCCTGTTACAACCCCTGTATCTGGACAGACTTCCTGTTATAGCCCTGTATCTGGACAGAGTTCAGGTTATAGCCCTGTATCTGGACAGACTTCCTGTTATAGCCCTGTATCTGGACAGAGTTCAGGTTATAGCCCTGTATCTGGACAGAGTTCAGGTTATAGCCCTGTATCTGGACATACTTCCTGTTATAGCCCTGTATCTGGACATACTTCCTGTTATAGCCCTGTATCAGGACAGACTTCCTGTTATAGCCCTGTATCTGGACAGACTTCAGGTTATAGCCCTGTATCTGGACAGACTTCCTGTTATAGCCCTGTATCAGGACAGACTTCCTGTTATAGCCCTGTATCTGGACAGACTTCCTGTTATAGCCCTGTATCTGGACAGACTTCAGGTTATAGCCCTGTATCTGGACAGACTTCCTGTTATAGCCCTGTATCAGGACAGACTTCAGGTTATAGCCCTGTATCTGGACAGACTTCCTGTTATAGCCCAGTATCTGGACAGACTTCCTGTTATAGCCCTGTATCAGGACAGACTTCAGGTTATAGCCCTGTATCTGGACAGACTTCCTGTTATAGCCCTGTATCAGGACAGACTTCAGGTTATAGCCCTGTATCTGGACAGACTTCCTGTTATAGCCCTGTATCTGGACAGACTTCCTGTTATAGCCCTGTATCTGGACAGACTTCCTGTTATAGCCCTGTATCTGGACAGACTTCCTGTTATAGCCCTGTATCCGGACAGACTTCCTGTTATAGCCCTGTATCTGGACAGACTTCCTGTTATAGCCCTGTATCTGGACAGACTTCAGGTTATAGCCCA